>NW_018020688.1:536556-551853 GCF_002006095.1 Pseudomyrmex gracilis
TATATATATATATATATATATATATCTTATCATCCATCGTTTTCGCTGAAACTGTAAATAAACGTGACAACCGCACTCAAAAACAAACAACACAATGAACATAATCACTCGCACAGATCTAGGTTCGATGAAACTGTAGATGTGTCTCGTGAAAAAGAACAATTACAATTGGGCTCGCGCACGTTTTAGGCATTAATTACTCGTATAAACTACTTAAATGTCTCGCGAGTTACATAAAAATTATCGGCAAATCTTTTAAACGGCTACACAAACGCTCAAAATTTCTCGTTATTTCAATTAACACAAACGGGCAAAAGAAAGAAAGAAAAATGAACAGATGATGTGACGTATGTGTGACTCGGCGTGTACATCCAAATTTTCTTTAATCGACATACTAACGAGAGTCCTAAAGCAATCAGCCGAAAAATAAACCATCAGTAATTGTGCCGCAAACTCGCGTTTACTTGGAAGACACGATGGAATCTGATCGTGTCATGTAGATACAGACTACGACAATTCGGAAACACATTGATATTATTATGTATATCACCACTGTGATTGTCACTCGACGAACCGTTCGATCGCATTTCAAAAAAGACAGCAATTACCAATTACCGCGTTATATATTCGCGAAGCACAAAATGTGTGAACGCACGTGTACGTGTAAATGTTTCAAATGTTTTTTTTTTTCGAAAGCTCGTGTGTGCCCGAACGAGAGATCGATGTATATTGATTAATTCGCATCTTTTGTTGAGAAACATCCCAATGGAAGTACGTTGTTTTTTTGTTTTTTATTATTATTATTGTTAAACATAATGACATGACAAACGTATATAGTGCTGTGTGATAAATTTCCTTCAGTCTAGGTCGCCTATACATAAACCGGGATATCGCTAATATTTACAGTAGGAGAGCCTCCTATTATGTGACGTGGTGTGTTAATGACCGATTGATCTTCTCGCAACTCTCACTGTACTCATAGTCGGTTTTTGTCACGTGTAAACATCGTAATAGAGATCTCTCGTAATGATAATAAAGATATAATATGTATATCACGGATCTTTTATTGTATCATGAGAGTAACTGTTGAAACACAGTGAAGTCACAAACGGAGCAACGAGACTCACAGAAAACTCAACGCGCCATTAATACACAGCATCGTAGTAATTAATAAATGTTGAGCTCGCATTAAAAAACTCTCTTTCTCTCTTCCTTTCTCTTTTTTATTCTCTTTCAAATATAATCGTAGCAAATTTTTACACATTTTTTTAACCACCGACGATAAATATCACATAACGAGAAAAGTTGTAACTCGACTGTCTTATAGTTTACATGTTTATAAAGAGCCCCGCACGCCTTGGCGTAAACGCACCAAAAGTCTAGCTACATCACAGGCGCCATGTCTACCTAATCGTTTTTCTATCTTATATTACTAACTATGTTCAATTAGTTTTAGTAGTTTTGCTACTCAAATGAACATTTGTCGTATTTGTTCATCAATGATCGGATGAAGTGTCTTTCGGATTTTAGTGGCAAAAATATTTAATAAAATGTTATCAACAACGCAATTGCCACGTACGTCACTTGCGTAGCGCAACGAGTGCGGGGCCCGAGGTTGAGTTTTCAGGGCTCTCGCAAGGAAGAGTTCGGAGATATACCCAATTCAACACATCGCGATATGCAAGCGCGGAAAGCATAGAAAAACTTTGCATCAAATTACGTTATTTGCATCGCAACCGTGCCAACTTCCCGCGCTATAACGTCGCATTTTTAGGAATTTGAGAGAAAAAAATTAATATATCTCACAATGTAAAGAATCTTATATACTTTTTAATGAATATGTAAGTAAAATAAACAAGTAACATTTTTTTTTTTTTTTTTGTGGACTTGAAACAAATCTATAACGCATAAACGATTTGTTTAAGTCGACATATTATTTCTTTATTGTTACGTTTGTTTTAAGTGAAAGTATGGCTTTCGCACATACACCAGCATGCGTGTCGGCACGCGACAAGAAGCAAAGTAGCCACACGTTACATGTTAATGTGTTTTTCGTGCGAGAGTCATTAAATCGATTATCTTACATACTATTACGGAAAACTTAAATCTTCTTGGATTAGGTATATGACAGAACGATTTTTTGCGATTACCCCGAGCAAACACTATCGCATGTAACAATTATCCAGCCAATATCTTATTTCATTGCGTGGGGTATTGATGTGGCATTGTGTATGTCACCATAGTTGGTTGTTGTCCTGGTGGCAAGGGTGCACTCACTGTCGGTGGTGCTGCAGTGGCTTGTGGCGGTTGCCAGGCCCCCGCGCCCGGAGTAGGCATCCTCATGCTGTTCATATACTGTGCCTGCTGTCCATAATATTGACTATAATATTGAGCAGGCTGCAAAAACTGTCCCTGCATTTGAGGATAGCCCTGTGGATACCAGTAACCCATCTGTTGGCCATATCCGTACGCATACTGTCCCGCTCCTGCTGTTACCTGTTGCAAAATAAGTTAACATATTTTGTCCGTCAAAATTGCTGTTATACACGCAATGAATATTGCACATTAAACTAGTTGAATTTTAATTAATACAAATATGAAAAAAAAAAAAACACATTTCAATATGTACCATTTGTAATATAAATTTTAGTATATATGTGCAGAAAAATATATTTTTAAAATATATGAAAAATAAATTTGTTAAATAATTTACAACTAATTTGTTATACGCATAATAAAATACATACAACAAATATTAAATAAATGTATTTGCTTGTAAATATAAATGAAATAAATAACCTGTTGAGCTTGATGATTTGCATTAGGACCCACGCTGTTTGGATCACCATTTTCTTTGCCCCAAAAACACTTGACAACACTACCATTGATCTCTGTATTGTGTGTAGACTCAATAGCATGCGTCGCAGCTTCCTTGGTTGTGAACTTAATAAAAGCATATCCTTTATCTTTGAACACTCTTATATCTTGAATGGTGCCAAAAGGGGAAAATGTCTTTTTTATTAATTCATCTGTGATTCCATTTGTAAAACCTCCACAATATACAGTGCAATTAGTTGGACTACTTTGGTTATATACCTGTTGAAAACAATATAAAATTTTTTTTAAATTATTGTATACAATTTTTAGCACGAATCTAGACACTATCAATCCAATTTCTTTTCTTTTTTTTTCATATTTTATGCAATGTTTACAATATTCACATCTATTGCTACTAAGTGGTTTTTTACTTCAAATTTATGACTATGCAGATTTTGGCATCTATAGGAATAAATCTTATTGGTGAGAATGAAAAAATTAACTATATAACAGAATTTTGAATATTGCTACATGTCTCATCTTATTTGTGCACATTATTAACAAGCTGGTTTTACAAGGAATTAGTTAGCAGGAGCTAACTATCTATCGCAAAGTCCAACTCGCCAAAGACTAACTATTTAGAAAGTACACAGTGTCTGTCTGGTTAAGTACCTCTTCGTAATTAGGTTTACTATTGTTCGAGTGTCTGGGTCTCTCGGACCTCGGTGGCGGTGGTTTTCGGGTTGACCAGTTTGTTCTGATGCTGCGTGAACCAAGCCACTGGCCGTTCATTGCTGTGATAGCCGCCTCGGCCTCGGATTTCTTAACAAATGACACAAAAGCGTAGCCTTTGCTCTTGAGCGTCTGCGGGTCGCGCACGATCCTGCAGTTGCTGATCTCGCCGAAAGGTGCAAACGCCTCTTTGAGGGTCTGTGTCTCAATTTCTGGCGACAGATCGCCGACAAATATATGATGGTGATTGCTAGTGTCGAGTTTCGGCTGATTGCCCGGACTGGTCGCCCAGTTAACCTTCATTTCCTTCTCAAAGAATAACCGCTTGTTCATGGCGGCCAATGCCGTGGCCGCGCATTGATGATTCGTGAACTCGACGAATGCGTAAGGGTCGTTACCCGGCTCGCGAATAATTTTGCAACCCTTAACGGCGCCTATTTGCGAGAAAAGCGTGCACAACAGTTCCTCGGTCACCATAACGTCTAGATTGCCCACGTACAGCGTACGTGGATTGCTTTCCTCGCTCATGTTCGCGCGATGCTACAGACACACCGTCGCGACCAAAAGCAATATATTCTCACTTTGTGTGGTATTAGCCGGCCTGGTCTCAAAAAAGGGAAAGTTTTTCTTTCCGTCGTTTCGTTTCCGTTTTTTCACGCTCGCTTTTTCGTTCGCTCGCGCTGTTCGCTCCCAGAACGCCTCGTCTGCTCACCGAGGCTGCCGAGCGCTGCTAGCTTCCGCGCGTTGGCCTCCTCTCACGAGTCCTATTCGCGGGAACACGCACGCACTGAAAATTCACACATCACCTCGCGTCGCAACGCTTCCGTTCATTTGACTGACCGCTCGCACACCACCAGCCACACCAGGTTTTACTTACCCAGCCCGTCAGAGATCGTTACCTAGTCTTTTTCTTCGCGTAATCCACAGCAATAAGAATGCTATGCTACACCCAGCTACGTCATACTAAATATAAAATGGCCGCCCCGCGCCACGCCGCTCACGGGGCTCCGCTCTTGCTTTCACGCGTCGCACAAGCGAGCGGCGATACGACGCGCCTTCCTCACGTTGCCCGTCGAATTCCCGACAATCCGCCACCGCGGGACACCCCAGCCTCGGAGATATCCTCCGTCCTTGACCAAAACTTGACCACCGAGAGCGCGCGACGAAACAGCCCGCGAACAAACGGTACTATCCAATCCTTAAGACACCGAAAGACACGTGTTTTTGTATCACCCGTCGAGTTTTCGTAACAGGTAGCGCGAAAACCCTCCTTTGAAGTGTCGAGTCTGTCCCTGTTGCCGAAACTCACTAGGCGTCCGTTCCCTCGCCGTGTATTCGCAACGCGAATGACGTTTCATTGGTCGCTGACATTTTCGAATCGACTCCTCGGGGTGCGGCTCGATTCTCATGAGTTCCGCACACCCCGTTCGGAAACGGATTCGCGGAGGCGAATCTCTTTTTCCAACGATCATCAAATGTGGCTGCTATCAGCCAAACCGATGCTTGCAGCTATCGAACGCGATTGGTTCAATTGCTAACAAATCACTGGGGAGGGGTCTGCTTTTACTTTTAAAATCAACAAATCGAGCGTCGAAGGAGACGACAACTTTAGCAATTGGTCTGCCGAGCTCCGGCCATTGTGTAACTAGTTTATTTTGAATACAGGAGTGGCAACATGGTGCGGCAAAACATCTTTAAAATTCATTTGAATTACAAACGATTGAATATTCAGCAAGAGCGTTAAATAAAAAGTCAATTATGTGTGTGTAACTTCGAGTGAAATATAATATTTTTATTTTCCACTCAAGAAGAAAAAACTGGCCAGATATGCTTAAAAAGTATGTACAAAACGTCCTACAAATATATATTTTGTGTGTGTGTGTGAATCTTCTCACACACATAAATATCGTGGCCAAATATATATATATATATAGCTATTTTTATATTTTATATACAAATATAATAAGTTTCTAATAACAGATGCGTTTTTGCACGGAGTCGTCACACATTAGTGTTCCTTTTATTATTACTATTATTATGCGGTCTCATCTGCACATGTACGTCGATACTTAAAATACTCAGATACATACTTATATAATATTGCCTCATTATATCATTTATAAATTATTATACACATCAGGTGCTTTCCAGCTACGTACACAGGCGACGCTGTGTCTAACACAGTGTTGCCTATGTACGCAGCTGGAAAGCACACGTACAAAAACCGAGTAAAAACAGGTAAAACAATATTTTGTTTGTTCGTTTATAGCAAATATTTTGTTTAACTAAAACTCAATAAATTTTGTATTTGTCTATAATTGATTATTGCGAGTTGCACAAATATTGCACAGATTGTCTTCACATTAATGATGTAATCAACAAAAGCTGAAAGACCGATATGGAACATCAGAAATGTGAAACAAATAAACAATTTACAAATCAATTGGATATAATGAGACCAATAGTCATACAATAAACTGATATAAAACAATAAATTCAGATTATGTTATTGTGATATCGGCTAATTTTCAGCAAAAAGCATTATGTCACGCTAATGTATGCAAAATATAAATTTGTTAAAAAAACAAAAAAACAAAAAAAATATATATATATATATTTTTTTATATATATATATATATATATAATAATAATTTATATGTATGTATATATATATATATATATACATATATAGATTTAAATCTCCTGATGATAACACAACAATAAAATTTTCAAACCATCAGTTATAGACAAATTTTACATTCTTATTAATTACATGAAGAATATGCAACAGATCGTAGAAGTACTAATATTATATTCTTTTTTTTAACGTGTTCTATTTTTATAACAATTATTTAACATACTTTACGATGAGTCTTTTATCAGTAAAAAATTTGCTTAAATGAGATTTATATTCATTAAACAAGAACTTAAGTTGCCATATATATGTATAATAGAACTCATTGGTTTGTCGCTATTCAGTCTTTGTCACAGATACTAAAAAAACGATAATATGTAATATAAAATTATATGCTAAACGATGTCATGTGGCTTACACACACATTTGTTAGTAATAGAGTATAGATTCACCAACTCTCTTGGCAATTAAATAATTTAATAATTGTAACAATTGTAAAAAAAAAAAAAAAAGAGAAAAAAAAAGAAAAAAAAAAGTAAGACTGTCCTCTATATTTATATCAAATGTTTTTTAAACAAGAGAAGACAAGAGAACGAACGTTATTATTGCAAGAAATGAATATGCAAAATAAGTGCAATAACATTGTGATTAAAACCTCGAGAGGAAGAAAACATTCCTCGTCCAGAAATTGCGGCGCTGTACAAAAATATTTACAATTCCTTGAAAATGTACAAAAATAATCTTAAGCTCTTGATACTTTCGCGATAAAACGAGAGAAAGAAAGAGAGCTTACATTTGAAATTGCGTAACGAGTAGCTTGGTTGCTTTGGCAATATCGTAAGCGCATGAGCGTACTTGCTGCAGGCAACGATCCATGTGCTCGGCATCGCTGGTGCACCTTTGAAGACCGGAACATTCTGCCTGAAGTCTCCCGGTGTTGCCGTTCAACTGACGCAACGCAGATCTAATATTCTCTTCTATTGGATTCTATCTCGACGTAACAATTAAATTTAATAAACATTTATCTATTTTTTTTTTTTTGTTTTTGTAACTTTCGGACAAATTAAAATTGTTCGAGAAAAAGTCATAAGATTTACCTGAGGAAATATAGCGGTTAACTCAGCGACAGCGACACGTATCCTTTCGGCACAAGGAACAAAAGCTTCTCGCTGACTCGGATCCTGCATAGCCATCCACAGCTCTTGAATTCGCCTGGTAACTTGTTCCGTTCGTCGATTCACCTCCTCGCTGGGTGGCAAATTAAGAGCACCGCATTCCCACAAGCTTTGCGTGTTATTTCGCGATAACGCGTCCGTGTCGCGTTTTGTCTACATGAAAATAATACAATGAGCAGATGCAATGACATTCGATTCGATCGCTGGCGTTACTCGGACAAAAACAAATTACTTGGCAAATGTTTGTTGACCACGGTGCTGGTTTTCGCAAGCCTTCTCTTGTCTCGTACATGGATGCCGGTCGTTGATTTCCGCGTGTACTGGACGTTTTGATATCGTGCACCGGTTCTAACTCAGGTTCCTGTTCTCCACCAGCATGTCCATTTATATTGCTATCGCCAGAACCTTTCAACTACACATCAACATCGTTAATTTTTAGTGTGTACATTGTGCTCTATAAAAAAAAAAAAAATCAATTACTTGTAGCATGTGTTTCAGTTCGCTGTTCTCTCGGGTAAGTTGCTCGACGGTATTCTGTAAAGTGTGTATCTGCTCGCGAAGATCTCGCACGTTCGATTCCGACAGAGTCAGTTGTTTCTTCAAAACTTCCACCATAGACGGGAGACCCTTAGCCATTGGCGCAAACGTTTCCTGAAACAACAACAACTCAATAACAATCTTTGTTTGAAACCAACATCGCACACAAGAAGTGTAAAGAGCGTGTTATAATGATCACACAAAAAAAAAAAGAACTGTTATGTTCTGATATATGTATTATTACTGCGAGTTGTTATGAATACTCGTAAGAGTCGTGTTTAGTGGACTGCGAGTTCACCACATGAATCAAATGGCTAATTAATATATTTTTGTTTTAATGAGTAAAAAATTTTTTTAACGATTTTGGCAATAGTCGCGCATGCACAAACAGACCTGTGCACTTGCCTAATAACACTGCCTACAGAAAAGCCACGTGCTCAGCCAATTCCTTATTCCTCTTTTTGTTATTAGTGCCGGTACCTTTAATATTTTATCATAGAAAGATAAATATTACTCTAATGGTGTAACTTTGTAAAAATTATAAGTTTTCCTTTTATAATCTCTCAAGATTGTTTAAAAAACAGATAAGCAGTTTGCGGAACTAATATACTCGCACACACAAAGGTATCATGTATGTATACATGTATAATTTCTCTCTATGTTAGATAAAATATCTCTATTTCTGTGCAACAGAGATGCTCGGGGTTTATTTTACACTTGAAAAATATTACTATGCGTTTGCTAATGTATATATATTTGTACTTGAAGAATCAAAATAGTTTCAAGTTTTGAAATTGAGAATTACCTCCTTGTTAGCTTTAAGTTGATTCGAAACATCGGACACAGTATTATCTGTGGATGTCAAAGCGGCATAATCATCGTCGGATGCAACACTGTCGTACAAAGGTTCGTCGTCGGACACTTGAGATCCGTGTTTACCGAGTTGCTCTTTGCGTAGCATAGACACCGCGGGATCTAAAATTACCGCAACAATTGATACTACTCAATAATTTTATAAAATAATACATGTGCGCGCGTTTTTATTATTAAATTTAATATCAATATACTTTTAAGCGCGTTGCTAGCGAGCGTATGTCTCCGTCCTGCCTCAACCAACAAATCTACGATAAGGGTGGTGAATTCTTTCTGCGTGAATCTTGCTAGTTTTTGCCGTCCTTGGTTTCGAGTAGACGACAACTGCGGATTAACTGGCAGAAAAGGAACGGTGCACTTCTCAGGCAAAGATGCGGTTGTAAACCAAACTATTTGTAAAACATGAGATATTAATTTTTGCTTACACATAAAAATTTTATTATGCATATTTTGTCATAGTAATTACACAAATTGGACTAGATTGTATTATTAAGAATAAATTTAAACACATTATGTGCAATTCTTTACTCACCCTTCCAGGAATAGCATGACAAAAATATATAGTTTATCATTAATAGATTTAATTAATATACAAAATATATTGTATAAGACACATTTGTGTGTTTATCTCTTTTTCTTTTTCTAAATTACACAAGGTATTCTATCTCGATCTTTTATATATAAAAAAAACATTAATGTACTACAAAACTAATACTCACTTGCTTCTGTTTCCCGACGATCTACCTCGTCATAAACATCCATAGCTAATTCCTCTAGCAAATGATTTGGTAACTGCACAAAAATAAAGAACAAAAACATCATTATGTTACAAAAAACATTGAGCAAAAATAAATCAAGTAAATAAACCGTAACATACCATCTGTAATCTGCTTTTTCCTTCCAAAGCTAAATCATTTTTCTCTAAACTGGCAAGATGTGAAATGAGGAGATGTTCATCACCCTGATGGCTCGGCTTACGGGAACATACATGATATGTCAGTCTATCTGTTACTTCGTACATACATTCAATTATGCGTTCAGATAAGTCGATATGTCCTGCCATTCTGCAATGATAAAAGTGACATATTTTATTATACAATTAATTTCTGTATATAATTCTATATTAAATTTCACTGTTACTTACTTGGCAATATCAGCAGCTATCTGACCACTTGAATCAACCACACTTGGATTTGCGCCATTAGCTATTAAAAGTTCTACTTGGAGAGCTTGTCCAGCTCGAGCTGCAACGTGTAAAGGTGTGGTTCCTTTCTCCTACATACATACAGATTTTGTATTATTAATTTAAAAAAAAAAACAAACAAACAAATGTTTGCGATGTATTGAAACATACCTTATAAAAGTAATTGGGATTAGCTCCCTGTGCTAATAGCCTCAATGAAGTTTCTAAATTGCTTGTACGAACACTACTGTGCAATTGTCTACTGAGTTCTTCTTCAGTACAACATTCTTCCTTGCTTGGCCGCAATATAAAGGCCAGATGTTGATGTTTTGCTTTAATGAAATCTGCTTTTACAGGACTACAATATGGAAAATGAAAATTTTCATCACATACAAAAGAGAACACAAGAGAAGCTAAAGTACTTTTTTATGAGGTTTTTTTAACAGAATATTTTGTAATCAGAAATCTCAGACTCTGTAGTGAAAAGACAATGCTTGAACAATAATATTCAATGTACTGAAGCAAAATTTACTAACTGTAAAGGATCCTTAGCTTGTGGCTTTCTTCTATTTATTTTGGAATTGCTAGGATCTAATAGGGAATGTTCCCAAATACTGTTAGCTCCGTTGTCATTCAGCATATGCACCATCTAGAATATTATTATTAGAGTGTTATTTCTCGAGCAGTAAGCATACGGTAAAGAAATCATTGCTTTCTCATTTATACTTTGGCACACACTGTGATTACTAACGTTCAGTAGTTGCGCATTCCAAACACCTTTATGCAAGGACTTGACATGCGACACATGACGTCCTAAACTGCGATGAATACCGCAACAATCGTCGCATAACAAAATAGCTCTGTTTATCGACGTCCATCCCGGTTCTAAAACACACCGTCACATTCTCTCAATAAAATCAACGCTAATTATTAAAATTCCATTACATAAACACATATGTGTTTATTTATATAGAATGATGCAGATTGTGCGGGGGATGTGAGAGAGAAGAGAGAGAGAAGCGGAATATATAATATTTAAGATAACAAAGTTCGAACAAAACGCTCGATCACAATCGTTTCAAATATTGTGTTGCGAAAGGACACAAGAGCAGGTCCGTCTGAGACATAAGAAAAAGAAGATCTCACCGAGTGCTCCGCAGTCAGCGCATACATCTGCGGCCGCTCTGTGCTTAGGACGCGCCATACTTGCTTCTTCTCTCAGTTAGTAGCACTCATAATATAACACACTCTTGTATCTCTGTCGATGAATCACAGTGTGCGCCCCGTTGATTCGTTCTGTACACACTCTCGCGCATTATATCGCGCAGCAAACGCATGACATAATCAACAATCGGGGACACAAACGGGTACGAGCATGTGCCTCAGAAATACAAGCGCGAACGCGCGATTGTGTCATTTATATGCTCTTATTATACACAAAGTATTCTTCGGAATACTCCGTCGTACTTCGGAGCATACGGGTGCAGTGGGCGACAATGATTCCGCGGAAAGATCGCAAAGAGATCCCCGAGCGATTCTTCCCTGCTCTCGAACCGTCCGCGCCAATTCCGCGAATCATTGTTGTCCACTGTACATAAAGTTTTTAACGCGTGTACGTAACACGCACATGTTTGAGATTGCACTTTTTTTACGTACCGTCTTTGAGCGCAGCACAATTATATGTAGCAAATAAAGCAAATTTGCATTTAAAAACTTTATTTTTATTACAACTTTTATTACAATTTCTTACTTTTTTTTATACTCTTTCCTTATAATATATAATAATTTATGACATAATACGTAAGATATAAGATTACATGTGTGTATAATTTATATATACATATACGTATATATATACATTCGAATAAACTCACTAACTCAAATCTCAAGGGAAGAGCTAAAATCTTCGAGTTGTAGAGATTTCGACTTTTATCGAAGCTTTTTTTCCTTTCCGCGGAGCGGAAGGGAATGAATAAAATAATTGTTTTATAGAGGTTCGAGTTATCGAGGTTTGACTGTATATATATACATACATATATATATATATATATATGTATATATATTTATATAAATTATAGAGTTCACTATCTCCGATTAACTTAATTTGCCGATTATTTCATTGACTACAATTGCATTAGTCGTTTAGAAGACCCGATTAATCATGGTTGATATGGTAATGGACCGATTAGTTTGATCAGAAATGACGAGACCCACGGCCCGTAACAATATAAAACACATGTAAAATTACACCGAATCTGGCGAATCCGCATATAAGTTATTAAGTTCTGAGAACAATTTATTTGATATGCTTGCTTTTGCGTTACCGTTTTCGTGACATATGTGTCCCAAATTAGAAGAACTGTATGATTTCGGTGTCTTCGGTGTCAACAAACAGCTCATGCGCGATTTCAACGCCAGATATTCCTTCATAGGCTTTCCGTTTATTTTTTTGTACTTGGTAACATCAGGATACTTACAATTTTTAACAGGTGTATACTTTACGTTAGAGTTCGCATGTGTGATATTCAGTTCATTTTCTAAATTAACGAAACTATCGTTGGAATTAGAATTACACAAATTATTTAAAGACTTTGCCATCAAACGTGCAGAACGTCTTCTCGTTTTGAATTTGATATCGTTTTCCGAGCATTTTATATTATTCGAATTTTCATTTTCCTTGTTGATTTCAAGACCGACTTGCATTTCAAGATTATTATTATCTCTTTCGGGTATCTCAATGATGGCATTTAAATTTTCAGTTGTTTCCCGTTTCTTCTTTTCGTCCTTGTCATTTAGTTCACTCGCTGCATTTATCTTAGATATCGTATTTGCAAATGCAGTTAATTCCGACAGATCTTCTTTCAGTCTACCGATGAGACTTGCCAACTTGAGTTCTAGAGCTGTAAGATCAGTTTTACGAAGAGTTACAAGTTCGTCAGGTCCGTTATTATTGCACGGCGAAAGCACGCACCCGTCGGTTGTCATTTTGATCATTCGTGACGAATGCGCATTTTCTTCTTGATTATTCACAGTACGTGCGAATTTCTCTATTTCGTTAACTAAATATGTTTCTTTTGTTATTCCTTCCTTTGTTACTTTGTTTGCATTGGATTCAGAAAATTGTAGGCTGTTGGTTATTTTTGGACTAACGCAAACGGTAATGCAAAAATCTTTATCGGAATTTAATTTCTTTTGGACATTTTTGTTTCTCGGTGCGCAAGCGGGAGACGAACATGCAATACTTAGTACACCGGATTCGTCAATCGTATCGGGTATGCGCAACAAAGTGTGTTGTACAACTGGCGTTGCGTTACTCTTTTCGTGTATGATATTGAAACAAACATTTTTTGTTGAAGATGAACACGTTTCATCGGATGATCTAGGACTTTTGATCTTAGATGTCGTCGCTAATGTTTGACATTGAGGCAATATAAAGGTGCTTTGTCTTTCTTTGATATATGTTTCTTTTATAGTATTAGGTGGCAATAAGAAGCTCCTTCTATCATGTAACTTTGTTTTTTTTCTTTTTGGACTGTTATTTACATAAAAGTTTAAATTTCTTCTTGCATTTGTTGTATCGTGCTGAAGGAAAGTGTCTGTGTAAACAAAAATTGCATACATGTGTACACGGATGGTAAGATATATAATAGATAAAGAAATAAAATCTATCTGAGATTACCTTTCTTACAACTTTTCTGTGCACTTTTCAAATATGGAGTAAGTCTTTCAGGTTTAGTTAGTGTAACAGTTGGATCTGCAAATAATGTATAACAATTACATACAAATATCTACTGTATAATAGCAAATCAACAAATTTGATTACTTGTTGTATATAAGTACATGATACTTACTTTTTTTGCAACTCCCTCTTTTTCCATAAGGGGTGAGTCTTTCAGGTTGACTCAGTTTAATGGTTGGATCTGCAAATAATATGTTGTGTGTGTAACAAGTTATATAAACAATATTTAGTATTTATATGTAAACAAAATTTTAATGCATGTAAAAAATTTTGAAAGTATACTTCTTTGATCATCTTGTGACTTTTTGCCACTAAGACCTTGTACAAGTCTTACAGGTTGCCTTATCTCTCGTACTAAAATTAAAAAAAAAGCAAGTAGTTATTTGGCATGTACTTTGATAATTTAAAATTCCTACATAAAAATAAGTGATATAATTTGTGGACTAACCTTTAGTTTTGCAATTTGACAGCAAAAAATTAGAGTGATCATTTTTTATCTGACTCATTGTACAATTTAACTAAATAAAAAAGATAAATAACATTAGTAAATAAAAGCGTAGTAACACACACGTATAACATAATTTAATGTAATTATATAATTATATAATTCATACATAATTTCTTGGATCACGACTTATCACGTTCGTATTATTTGTTGTTTTTGTTATTACCTCGTACATCTACACAAATTACGTTTTTTATTAAATGAGAGGTCACTGTCACGTCACACAGCAGAGTCTGCGGTTGAACATTTTAAACTCGTAAGGTTTGGTTTGGTGCAAATAGGTCTGTTCTTTTTATCTGAACTGGCTACACCAGTTCAGAGTTTATCTTTCTTTTACCAATGTCGAGTGAAACCAGAGAGAAGTCTGAGAGCGGCCAGGTCCATAAGAGAATGTGTAATCACTTTTCCGCCCCGTAAACTAGCGCATGTACCACGAGTGGTACACATTCGAACTACGCAGCCAGTCCACGAGCGACACGTCGGTGCGCTATGTCCACAGGATGCGGTTCTATTCTGTGCTATGTGCACGAGTTTAAATGGTCACTTTCTTTAAGTGTGTGAATATATTCGAGAGCGTGAATTTGATTTTGTTGAAATTTAAAACGACCGATCTCGTGATGAGAAAATGAGAAAGGAAAACAGAAAAGAATAAGAAAAACCATTGCAACTTTTCGTACAACATAAATGTGATATACTAGAAAAGATGTGATAGTCAAGAAAAGAATCTTACTTTAGCGAGCAACATCAGAATTCGTGGAGTGTAGTCAAATATCATCTCCTTTTACATCATCATTTGCTGCTCTGTGTTTTATAAATTTTATTTTATTTTCTTAAAAATACTACATATATATATATATAGATACAAAATACATAAAAAACCATGTATATTATACAAAGGTGTTTTAACGGTACACAAATATAAATGTCTGAAAAGTTGCAATTCCAAGAAATATAGCTTTTGCTTTTTTATTTAAAACACTTTATCAGTGTGTTTTCTATTTCCAAGTTTCATTTTACAATTGTTTTATACATTACAATAGAATACAATTCTATTACACATTTATTACATAAAACATACAATATAATACAATATATAATACA
>NW_018020689.1:0-1625 GCF_002006095.1 Pseudomyrmex gracilis
ATATAAAAAGCACCTCACTGTTAGAAAGGTTGCTTTTTTATATATATTATCTTTAAATTTGTAGTATAATTTACACACAAGCAAATTGCAGTTTTTAGAGTTATATATGCCTAATAAATTTTAAATATAGTAAGTTAATTAAATTATTCTGAAACTGGTTTCTTTTATAATAGTATGGAAAAAAAATCCTTCATATATGGACATATTCTATATCTGTAATGATGTTTAATTAAATACAATCATATATGAGATCTTCTCAATCTCATGCAAAATTATGCCTAGATATAGAATTTGAGCATATATGAAGAATTGTTTCCCGGAAAAATAATGATATTTAGAATTAAATTATTTATTATCTTCTATATCTCTCTACAATAAAAATTTTTGAGAAGAATAAATTATTCTGCATGAGTAGTAATCGCACTGATTTTTCACTATATCGTCACTCTCTACGTATAATCTTGTAACTCCAAAACGCAAATTTTAGAGGAGAGCAGTTAAAAATTTAAAGGTTCATATAGTTTCCCTAGTTAAGGGATCTTTCGGTTTTAAATTTTTATCTTATGATTATTTTTTTTTCAATATTTGGTGACCATAAAGAACATGACTTTTTAAGCGTCACCATGCAATAAACTGAAAATCCGGTAAGTGACACTTATGTAATTATATGTAGGGAGTGACGATTCTTTTTTAATGAAATTTCCATTTATTTGTATATTGTAATATTTCTTTTATATATGTGCTTTTTTTATTTTTTTACATATATTTTTTTTATATTTTTTTAAATATATATATTTATCTGTATTTTCTACATCTCTACTTTTACATTTCTATATCAATTTCTCTTAAAGAACCGATATAGAATATTTTTTGGAGACTTATGTTCTTTTGTACTTCTATATCAATTTCTCTGAAAGTACTGATATAGAATCTTTTTTTAAAGACTTATATTCTTTATATATTTTTTCTACATCCACTTTTATATTTCTATATCAATTTCTTTTAAAGAACCGATATAGAATTTTTTTTCGAGACTTCTATATCACTTTCTCTTAAAGAACCGATATAGAATTATTTTTTGAAACTTGTGTTCTTTTATATATCACTTTTCTATATCACTTTCTCTTAAGAGGGTACTGGATACCGACTATAGACACCTGTAAACCGACGATTCTAAGTTTTCTTTTTGAGCCGTATTTACTGCATCAAATCCAAAATGCTTCTACAGAAATAAGTGAATTGTGCTAAGAATTAGCTGTTGTTCTTTAAAATGTCCAAATTCAGCATAAATTTTTTCTTAGACAGTTTTCTTCTATAACCTCACTATATATTCATGTATATAAAATTATTTCTAAGCTTATGTACGTATTTACACTGAACTACAGCAATACGTACGACACAAAACAATCTAATGAAACACTCAGAATATGATTTGGTTGTCTAATTGATGCACAAAAGTAATATTGTGATGATGTGTATTTGATACCATATACTATCATTATGAATGAAAAACAAGTTCAAAAAAGCATTATATACCCATTTTCAAAAGCTTTATATAGTTTTGTATATTTATTTGCTTCTGTAGAAGCGCTTTTAATGTTGTGCAGTAAATAAAATTAAAAAAT